>NC_138299.1:111146063-111153563 GCF_965601325.2 Salmo salar | reverse complement strand
GAGCACAAATGAGAGAGAGAGCGCAATGAGAGAGAGAGAGAGAGAGAGCACAATGGAGAGAGAGAGCGCAATGGAGAGAGAGAGAGAGCGTAGTGGGAGAGAGAGAGAGCGCAATGGAGAGAGAGAGAGAGAGCGCAATGGAGAGAGAGAGCGAGAGAGAGAGAGAGAGAGAGAGAGCAATGGAGAGAGAGAGAGAGAGCGCAATGGAGAGAGAGAGAGCAATGAGAGAGAGAGAGACAGAGAGAGAGAGAGAGAAGTCATGCAGAAGAACAGCTCCTGACTTGTTATAACTTTTTGGTTGTTAAGAGCGAGATTAACACGACTAAATTAGCAAAAAATGTATAGGTAATCAAATTGTACAACTGAAGATCAACACAGGAGGAAAAGATTGACAGAGAGTGAGTTAAAAGACCAATCTTCATCGTGGTAGCTAGCCAAATTCAAATCTGTCAGCTAGCTTATCGTCTAGCTCTAACCGTTTACTGGTGGTAACCATAGCAACATGGCCACTGAGGCAGCGCTAGCAGCGACAGCAACGGCAGAGACTGAGAGATTTTCGCCGTTGTTTTTTGAATACCCAGCAGAAATCAAATCAGAGAAGGGAAGAATCAACTTTAAACACAGAATTCTGAGGGAGAACCCAGAAACTTTGTTCGCCGACTGCTCACAAAACGGGACTGTTACAAACCTGTTATTTTACACAGACCACACTACTGCCTGGCATACAGCTGTAACCAGGCATTTCAGCTATACCACGAAGAAAGGCATCTGCAAGGGAAGGCAAATCCACATTTTTGAGGACAGCGATAAGGACCAGGAAAACAGGTTTCTGACGGTAAACATGTATCAGAACGGCACTATCATGGTCCAGGGCAGTGAGGCTGCACTCAGCTCTGTTGTGCAGGACTTCCCCACTCTAAGGAAGATAGCAGAAAGCAAAAAAGAAAAGGACAGCACCCCGACCTCTCCCCTCACCTCAGGCACCCCAACAGCAGGACTATCCTCCCCCCTGCCTGCCTACAACCACCAGAGCCAAGACCACACTACTATCAGCCTGTTGAGAGACAGGCTGGCTGTGTTAGAGGTATGGGTTACTGAGCTGAAGGAGCAGCCCCCCAGCTACACCACCACCAGCCCAGACACAGAGCTTCTACAGGACCAGATCAACCAGTGCAGGACCCAGCTGAAGAACTCTGTCCAGGAGCTGAGAGAGAGCCTTACCACAGCTCTTGAGGAGGTAAAGGCCACCATGAGGAGAGAGCTAGTGCAGGTAAAGGAGGAGATGGCAAAGGAGTTGTCTGTCATCAAGAGGGTGCTACAGCACAGAGAACAGACTGTAGAGACTCCCAGAGAGAAGCTGCAGCCCCTCACCACCCCTAACAACCCCACTGACCCACCTTTACCCACAATCCCCCCATACCGACAACACTCTACCCACACCCCCAGTCAACAAAGAGGCCCAAATAGAGACCCCTACTACAGAGAGAAGCTCTCTGCCCCCCCTGACACACCCCCACACCCCCCTCCATGTACACAGGCCCTGTGTACTCCAGCCCCAGACCGTAAACACACTAATCTGGCAAAACCCTCTGAGGTGGCCATCCTCATTGACTCAAATGGGAAATTCATCCAAGAAGATAAACTCTTCCCCCAACACAAGGTGTGCAAAATATGGTGCCCAAAAACACAGGATGCACTCCACATCCTGTCCCAGCCTGACTTTGGCACACCAGGCCACATTATTATTCACACCGGCACCAACAACCTGCGAGAGGAACAGGAGAGAGTAGGCAGCCTGGTCAACAGAGTAGCAGAGAGGGCCTCTGAGTTGTTTCCCCAACTCCCACATCACCATCTCCACTCTGCTGCCCCGCAAAGACTTTCATCCCCGTACTATTCAGAAAGTCAACGCTGACATCACCAGAGGGGTGTGGCCTACTCCCGAACGTACACGTTGCTCACCACCCAACAATCACCCCAGAGCATCTACACGACCACTCCCACCTGAGGAAGCAGACAGTAGGGATGTTTGCCAAGTCTCTAAAGGACGTGGCACTTGGTAGACAAACACCCCATGCTGTACTGGACAGAGGAGCACCCAGAGACCCCTACCAGACCACTGCACCACCAAGGAGCCCCAGGCCCCTTCAACGCCACACCAGACCCAGTGCACCCCACAGGCCCCACCCACCCCCAGAGCATCACCACTTCCATCGGCTTAGCCAGACCAGGACCGGGCCCAGCCTATTATCCCGCACCAGACCACCACCCCTACCCGACCAGAGAGGAAGTCCCACGGCCCAGACCTGGCCCCCCTCCACCTCACAGGGCCCAACAGCAGGACCAGCGCAGCTACGCGGAGGTCGTCAGAGGACAGGAGAACCCTGTAGGATTAAGTGAGATTAAACAGCTCCTCCAATACATCTGCACTAAACTGCACTAAACACACACGGACGCATACACACACACACACACACACCTATTGTACTAGAATTTACTTGTTCAATGAATAGGAATATTTAACAGAATAACAGAATAAATGTTAGCTGATATCCTGTTTATCTCACTCTTAACAACGTATTAGTTAATAGTTACTGTGTTTCTGACTGCTATTCTTTCTTTTTGCAACATAGAAATCACTATCAGTTAGCATGTGGAACATCCAGGGCCTAAACTCATCAACCTTTGGTCTGAAGAGTTTAGCACTGGAGTTCAACAAAAATCTTAAAGATGTTGATGTCATCATTCTGCAGGAGACATGGTGTAAGGCTGACGTTGTCCACTCACTGTCCCACAGGCTACAGAGAGGTCATTGTGCCGTCACAGAAACACAGCTCTGTCAATAGAGGCAGAGACTCTGGAGGATTGATCATTTGGTACAAATCCGAACTACAAAATCTAATTGATCCCCTCAAAATTGGCAAATACCACATTTGGTTTAAACTAAAAAAAGAACTTGTACTGACAGAAAAAGATGTGTTCCTTTGTGCAATATATATCCCCCCCTCAGAATCCCCATATTACTCAGAGGAGATCTTCCCCACCCTTGAGGAAGAGACGTGCCATTTCCAGGCCCAGGGAAATGTGCTCATCTGTGGGGACACAAATGCGCGCACAGGAACACTACCTGATCTAACGAGCACACGAGGGGACAGCTTTATTACAGGCCATACTGTTTCTAACTGTCTTAATCTCCCCCATAGAAACAACAGTGACAGCACCGTCAACAAAAACGGAAGGGATCTTTTGCAAGCTCTGTAGAAGCCTGGGTCTGTACTTTGTCAATGGTAGGTTACGGGGGGACTCTTTGGGGAGATTCACCTACTGCTCACCTCTTGGCCACAGTACAGTAGACCTATATGATCACAGACATGGACCCTTTCTCTCTCAGCTCATTCACTTGTCAAGCCACTAACACCTCTGTCTGATCACAGCCAAATTACGTTGTTCCTCAAAAGAACAGACATGGAAACAACCACACATTCACAGCCCAGTAAGCTGTACAACATCAGAAATTCATACAGATGGGCCCAAAACAGCACAGAAGAATACCAGAAAGCAACCTGGAACCAAAATATCCAAACACTCTTAGATAACTTTCTGGATACCACATTCACTCACAGTAAAGAAGGCATCAATCTAGCAGTACGAAACATCAACTATATATTCAGGCAAACGGCAAAAGAAGCACAATTGAAATTGATAAAAAACAAAACTAAAAAAATCGCAGATGACAACTGGTTTTGATGCAGATTGTAAAATTATAAGGAAAAACCCTAGAACACTATCCAACCAAAAGCACAGAGACCCAAATAATGGTGAACTACGCCTTCATTACTGTGAGACTTTAAAACTCTATAAACGTACACTCAGAACCAAAAAAGCACAGTACAACAGCAAGCAGCTGACACTAATTGAGGAGTCCATAAACACAAACAACTTTTGGCAAAATTGGAAAAAACTAAAAAAATCTAAACAAGAGGAATTAGCGATACAAAATGGTTGACGTATGGGACGACCCATTTCAAAACACTCTACAACACCGTTCAAATTGACACAAACGCAGAACAACGCCAAATCCATGAGAAGTTGAATGGATTAGAAAAAGCTATAAAGGACAATCAAAACCCATTGGACTCCCCAATTACTGACCAGGAGCTCTATATGAAACTTCAGGCCCTCAGATTTAAAAAAGCATGCGGACCTGATGGCAATCCTAAATGAGATGCTCAAACTCACTAGTGCAAAATTTCAATTGGCTATATTAAAACTGTTTAATTTGATCCTGAGTGTAGGTTATTTCCCTGACATCTGGAATCAAGGACTCATAACCCCAATCTTTAAGAACGGAGACAAATTTGACCCTAACAATTACAGAGGCATTTGTGTGAACAGTAACCTGGGGAAGGTTTTCTGTAGTATCATCAATGTAAGAGTTCTAAACTTCCTTAATAAGCACAATGTCTTGAGTAAAAGCCAAATTGGATTTATACCAAAACATCGCACAACTGATCATATTTACACCTTACACACCCTGATAGATAAACATGTCCACCAAAATAATACCAAAATATACGCTTGCTTTATCGACTTCCAAAAAGCATTTGATTCTATTTGGCATACAGGACTGTTCTACAAAGTTATTGAAAGTGGTGTAGGGGGAAAAACATATGACATAATTAAATCAATGTATACTGGCAATACGTGCAGCATTAAAATTGGTAAGAAAAGAACAGAATTCTTTAACCAGGGGCGGGGCCTTCGTCAGGGTTGCAATCTGAGCCCTGCACTATTCAATATTTACATTAACGAATTGGCCACTATTCTAGAAAAATCCTCAGCCCCTGGTGTTAGTCTCCACAATTCAGAAGTTAAATGCCTACTCTTCGCAGATGACCTATGCCTGATGTCACCCACAGCACCTGGCCTACAGCAGAGCCTGGACCTGCTAGAGCAGTACTGCCAGACCTGGGCCCTGGCAGTAAACCCCAAAAAGACTAAAATAATGATTTTCCAGAGAAGATCCAGATCTCAGGGAATTAGACCAAAGTTCTCAATTGGTACAAAATATATAGAGTACTGTACACACTACAATTACTTAGGTTTTAAAAATAAGCTCAACTGGACACCCTTAATGAGGCAGTGAATGAACTGAGAGAGAAAGCACGCAGGGCATTCTACGCCATTAAAAAGCAAATTCAAATTGAAATACCTATTAAAATTTGGCTAAAACTAATTGAATATGTCATTGAACCAATTGCACTTTATGGCAGCGAGGTGTGGGGTCCACTTGCAAAACAAGATTTCATCAAATGGGACAAACACCCCATTGAAACCCTACATGCAGAGTTCTGTAAGATTCTCCTACGTGTCCAGAGGAAAACTACAAACAATGCATGCAGGGCAGAATTAGGCCAATATCCACTAATAATAAAAACTCAAAAAAGAGCAATTAAGTTTTGGAAACATCTAAAATACAAGTGACCCCCTCTCATATCATTACCAAGCCCTGCAATGCCAAGAGCTGAGCAAAGAAAAGAGTCCCCTCATCCAGCTGGTCCTGGGGCTGAGTTCACTAACCTGTTCTACTAAAACACTGAAGCCTCAGGACCAGAACATCCAATCAATCAGAATAAACCAAATTACAACACAGTCAAAACAAAACTACATTGCTTATTGGGAAACACAAGCACAAACACAAAGCAAAATGCAGTGCTATCTGGCCCTAAATCGACAGTACACTATGGCTAAATATTTGACCATGGTTACTGATCAAAACCTTAGAAAAACCTTGACAAAGTACAGGCTCAGTGAGCACAGCCTTGCCATTGAAAAGGGTAGACACAGGAAAACCTGGCTCCCTGTAGAGGAAAGGCTGTGCAACCACTGCACCACAGCAGAACCTGAGACGGAGCTACATTTCCTGACAAAATGTCAAAAATATAAAACAATTAGAGAGTGTCATTTCCCCAAATTTGAAACCCTTATTCAAGGTTTCAAAGACCTCTCTGATGAGGATAGGCTACCCGTCCTGTTGGGGAGGACGCAGAGAGCTGTGGGTTGGCAGCGCACTACATTGCTGCCTGCCATAAGTTGAGGGACAGTGTCTGACAGACCAATAAACCTGCACATGTCCTCTACTGTATGATTATTGTTATTGTTCAATGTGTTGGTTATTTTGACCCTTGGTTATTGTTGTTACTGTTGTCCCGTTGACAATATTTGATTCTCATTTTTATTTATTTTTATATTGTAAATATCCAAAATAAGGCTTTGGCAATATGTATATTGTTACGTCATGCCAATAAAGCGAATTGAATTGAATTGAATTGAGAGCGCAATGGAGAGAGAGAGAGAGCACAAATGAGAAGAGAGAGCGCAATGGAGAGAGAGGAGAGAGAGAGCACAATGGAGAGAGAGAGGCGCAATGGAGAGAGAGAGAGAGAGCGTAGTGGAGAGAGAGAGCGCAATGGCAGAGAGAGAGAGAGAGCGTAGTGGAGAGAGAGAGCGCAATGGAGAGAGAGAGAGAGAGAGAGAGAGAGAGAGAGAGAGAGAGAGAGAGAGAGAGAGAGAGAGAGAGCAATGGAGAGAGAGAGAGAGCGCAATGGAGAGAGAGAGCGCAATGGAGAGAGAGAGAGAGAGCGCAATGGAGAGAGAGAGCGCAATGGAGAGAGAGAGCGCAAATGGAGAGAGAGAGAGAGCAATGGAGTGAGAGAGAGAGAGAGAGAGAGTGAGAGAGCAATGGAGAGAGAGAGAGAGAGAGAGAGAGCAATGGAGAGAGAGAGAGAGAGTGCGCAATGGAGAGAGAGAGAGAGAGCACAATGGAGAGAGAGAGAGAGAGAGAGAGCAATGGAGAGAGAGAGAGAGAGAGAGAGAAAGAGCGCAATGGAGAGAGAAAGAGGAGAGAGCGCAATGGAGAGAGAGAGCGCAATGGAGAGAGAGAGAGAGAGCGCAATGGAGAGAGAGCGGCGCAATGGAGAGAGAGAGAGCGCAATGGAGAGAGAGAGAGAGCGCAATGGAGAGAGAGAGAGCGCAATGGAGAGAGAGAGAGAGCGCAATGGAGAGAGAGAGCGGAGAGAGAGAGAGAGAGCAATGGCGAGAGAGAGAGAGAGAGAGCGCAATGGAGAGAGAGAGAGCGCAATGGAGAGAGAGAGAGAGCACAAATGAGAGAGAGAGCGCAATGGAGAGAGAGAGAGAGAGAGAGAGCACAATGGAGAGAGAGAGCGCAATGGAGAGAGAGAGAGAGCGTAGTGGAGAGAGAGAGCGCAATGGAGAGAGAGAGAGAGAGCGGAATGGAGAGAGAGAGAGCGCAATGGAGAGAGAGAGAGAGAGAGTGCAAATGAGAGAGAGAGCGCAATGGAGAGAGAGAGAGAGCACAATGGAGAGAGAGAGCGCAATGGAGAGAGAGAGAGAGAGCGCAATGGAGAGAGAGAGCGCAATAGAGAGAGAGAGAGCAATGGAGAGAAGAGAATGAGAGAGAGAGAGAGAGAGAGCAATGGA
>NC_138299.1:111133563-111136063 GCF_965601325.2 Salmo salar | reverse complement strand
AGCAATGGAGAGAGAGGAGAGAGAGAGAGCAATGGAGAGAGAGAGAGAGAGTGTGCAATGGAGAGAGAGAGAGAGAGCACAATGGAGAGAGAGAGAGAGAGAGAGAGAGAGAGGTCGCAATGGAGAGAGAAAGAGAGAGAGCGCAATGGAGAGAGAGAGCGCAATGGAGAGAGAGAGAGAGAGCGCAATGGAGAGAGAGAGCGCAATGGAGAGAGAGAGAGAGAGCGCGCAATGGAGAGAGAGAGCGCAATGGAGAGAGAGAGAGAGAAGAGAGAGCGCAATGGAGAGAGAGAGCGCAATGGAGAGAGAGAGAGAGAGCAATGGAGTGAGAGAGAGAGAGAGTGAGAGAGCAATGGAGAGAGAGAGAGAGAGAGAGCAATGGAGAGAGAGAGAGAGAGAGTGTGCAATGGAGAGAGAGAGAGAGAGCACAATGGAGAGAGAGAGAGAGAGAGAGAGAGAGAGAGAGAGAGCGCAATGGAGGAGAGAAAAGAGAGAGAGCGCAATGGAGAGAGAGAGCGCAATGGAGAGAGAGAGAGAGAGCGCAATGGAGAGAGAGAGCGCAATGGAGAGAGAGAGCGCAATGGAGAGAGAGAGAGCGCAATGGAGAGAGAGAGAGCGCAATGGAGAGAGAGAGAGAGCGCAATGGAGAGAGAGAGCGAGATAGAGAGAGAGAGAGAGAGAGAGCAATGGAGAGAGAGAGAGAGAGAGCGCAATGGAGAGAGAGAGAGCGCAATGGAGAGAGAGAGAGAGAGAGCACAAATGAGAGAGAGAGCGCAATGGAGAGAGAGAGAGAGAGAGCACAATGGAGAGAGAGAGCGCAATGGAGAGAGAGAGAGAGAGCGTAGTGGAGAGAGAGAGAGAGAGTGTGCAATGGAGAGAGAGAGAGAGAGCACAATGGAGAGAGAGAGAGAGAGCGCGCAATGGAGAGAGAGCGCAATGGAGAGAGAGAGAGAAAGAGAGAGCGCAATGGAGAGAGAGAGCGCAATGGAGAGAGAGAGAGAGCAATGGAGTGAGAGAGAGAGAGAGAGTGAGAGAGCAATGGAGAGAGAGAGAGAGAGAGAGCAATGGAGAGAGAGAGAGAGAGTGTGCAATGGAGAGAGAGAGAGAGAGCACAATGGAGAGAGAGAGAGAGAGAGAGAGAGAGAGGTCGCAATGGAGAGAGAAAGAGAGAGAGCGCAATGGAGAGAGAGAGCGCAATGGAGAGAGAGAGAGAGAGCGCAATGGAGAGAGAGAGCGCAATGGAGAGAGAAGAGAGCGCAATGGGAGAGAGAGAGAGCGCAATGGAGAGAGAGAGAGCGCAATGGAGAGAGAGAGAGCGCAATGGAGAGAGAGAGAGAGCGCAATGGAGAGAGAGAGCGAGATAGAGAGAGAGAGAGAGAGAGAGAGCAATGGAGAGAGAGAGAGAGAGAGAGCGCAATGGAGAGAGAGAGTGCGCAATGGAGAGAGAGAGCGAGGATAGAGAGAGAGAGAGAGAGAGAGAGAGAGCAATGGAGAGAGAGAGAGAGAGAGGTCGCAATGGAGAGAGAAAGAGAGAGAGCGCAATGGAGAGAGAGAGCGCAATGGAGAGAGAGAGAGAGAGCGCAATGGAGAGAGAGAGCGCAATGGAGAGAGAGAGAGCGCAATGGAGAGAGAGAGAGCGCAATGGAGAGAGAGAGAGCGCAATGGAGAGAGAGAGAGCGCAATGGAGAGAGAGAGAGAGCGCAATGGAGAGAGAGAGCGAGATAGAGAGAGAGAGAGAGAGAGAGAGAGAGCAATGGAGAGAGAGAGAGAGAGAGAGCGCAATGGAGAGAGAGAGAGCGCAATGGAGAGAGAGAGAGAGAGAGCACAAATGAGAGAGAGAGCGCAATGGAGAGAGAGAGAGAGAGAGCACAGTGGAGAGAGAGAGCGCAATGGAAGAGAGAGAGAGAGAGCGTAGTGGAGAGAGAGAGCGCAATGGAGAGAGAGAGAGAGAGCAATGGAGAGAGAGAGAGAGAGAGAGAGAGAGAGAGCAATGGAGAGAGAGAGAGAGAGAGAGAGAGCGCAATGGGAGAGAGAGAGAGAGCACAAATGAGAGAGAGAGCGCAATGGAGAGAGAGAGAGAGAGAGCACAATGGAGAGAGAGAGCGCAATGGAGAGAGAGAGAGAGAGCGCAATGGAGAGAGAGAGCGCAATGGAGAGAGAGAGAGCGCAATGGAGAGAGAGAGAGCGCAATGGAGAGAGAGAGAGAGCGCAATGGAGAGAGAGAGCGAGATAGAGAGAGAGAGAGAGAGAGAGCAATGGAGAGAGAGAGAGAGAGAGCGCAATGGAGAGAGAGAGAGCGCAATGGAGAGAGAGAGAGAGAGAGCACAAATGAGAGAGAGAGCGCAATGGAGAGAGAGAGAGAGAGAGCACAATGGAGAGAGAGAGCGCAATGGAGAGAGAGAGAGAGAGCGTAGTGGAGAGAGAGAGAGAGAGTGTGCAATGGAGAGAGAGAGAGAGAGCACAATGGAGAGAGAGAGAGAGAGCGCGCAATGGAGAGAGA